>NC_043962.1:56808196-56823993 GCF_902148855.1 Sphaeramia orbicularis
TAAATGTTTTGTATACCTGAAAATTTTCAATAAAGTTGAGGGAAAAAAAAAAGGAGATGCTTGGTGTGGATGGATACAGTTTCTCTGACCGACTACAAACAGCTTGAATAGTTGATGTTGTACTTTTTGTTTTTTGAAACATTTATTTGTCAAACTTTGAAATGAAGAACCTTGAGTTTTGGGAATTTTGATGATGATAATAATGTCCATTGAACACAGCGTTCATTAGACGATCATGTTTAAATTAGATTGCATTTAATGACTAAGGGTGTGTATCAGCAAGATTTAGGAGATACCATACAAATCACAATACTAGGATCACGATACGATATATCACGATATATCACAATACTGTTAAAAAGGAAATTTTTTGTTTTTTCTTTTTTTTAAATAATTATTTCCTTGAAGAATTGAATTCCATCATAAATCTGCACAAATCCTAAACACATTTGTATTTGATCCCAACAGGATCTAATGTTCTATCAGCAAATGTTCAAACTGTGTTCGAACTGAAATTGTGTTTTACGGACATTCCAGTTTCAGATCCTGTTCAAATGTTCAGATTCTATTTGTTCACAACTAACATCAGAACAGGATTTTTGTGCGATCCCAACTGGGGATGTAATGATTACCGGTATAACAATAAGCCGCGATAAAATTGCTGACAGTTAATATTATCATTTAAATTCTAATTCTCATGATAACTGTGTTTGATTATCGCACTTTTAGGAGAAAAAACCCTCTGTACAGATCTGCTTTTATGTCAAATATTTGAGTATAGTTTGAATTTATTACAATTTTAATTTTCTATACCTAATATTTGGAACCAATATTCACTTTTAAAGTCTGTGAAAAGGTTCGTTAAGCATCTGTGTGTTATTTATGCAGTAAATTATATACATTTTTCAAATTTTATATATATTTTGTGTGTTTTCTGTCCTTTTGTGTTTTTATAGTAGGTTAAAGTGAGAAAAATAATTGATGATATAAATGAAGTTGTGCTGAAAAAACAGATCCAAACATGGGTATAGGAAACATTTGTTTCTATAGTATATAAAGGCCAAACCAAAAGGACTGAAAAACAGACAGAATAGACTCAGACCACTAAGGGTTAATATTGGAATGTTTCTGACACAGAAGGAACATTGTACCAATTATTTTATTTTGTTTTGTTTTGTTTTGTTTTTTTCCAAAATACAACTCGGTTAAATTCTTTCAGTGTGTGTATTAGTACTTCTGGAACATTTTGAGCACAATTTCAACAATACTGCAATAGTGTCCAGCTGTTGAACACCTTTATGGTCTGTGTACTCACCGTCCAGGTCTGTCGTTTAGAGCGTTGGAACCATGGAGGTCAGAGAGGGGGGTCCGAGGACTTTTCCTGTTCATACCTGGACACACAGAGTCCACATGTCAGTGATTCTACACAAGCATGGGACGCCCACAGACAGACCATAATACTGACGAACACAGACAGACCATAATACTGACGAACACAGACAGACCATAATACTGACACCCACAGACAGACCATAATACTGACGAACACAGACAGACCATAATACTGACGAACACAGAAAGACCATAATACTGACGAACACAGACAGACCATAATACTGACACCCACAGACAGACCATAATACTGACGAACACAGACAGACCATAATACTGACGAACACAGACAGACCATAATACTGACACCCACAGACAGACCATAATACGGACAAACACAGAAAGACCATAATACTGACGAACACAGACAGACCATAATACTGACGAACACAGACAGACCATAATACTGACGAACACAGACAGACCATAATACTGACGAACACAGACAGACCATAATACTGACACCCACAGACAGACCATAATACTGATGAACACAGACAGACCATAATACTGACACCCACAGACAGACCATAATACTGACGAACACAGACAGACCATAATACTGACACCCACAGACAGACCATAATACTGATGAACACAGACAGACCATAATACTGACACCCACAGACAGACCATAATACTGACGAACACAGACAGACCATAATACTGACGAACACAGACAGACCATAATACTGACGAACACAGACAGACCATAATACTGACACCCACAGACAGACCATAATACTGACGAACACAGACAGACCATAATACTGACGAACACAGACAGACCATAATACTGACGCCCACAGACAGACCATAATACTGACACCCACAGACAGACCATAATACTGACGAACACAGACAGACCATAATACTGACGAACACAGACAGACCATAATACTGACGAACACAGACAGACCATAATACTGACACCCACAGACAGACCATAATACAGACGAACACAGACAGACCATAATACTGACGAACACAGACAGACCATAATACTGACGAACACAGACAGACCATAATACTGACACCCACAGACAGACCATAATACGGACAAACACAGAAAGACCATAATACTGACGAACACAGACAGACCATAATACTGACGAACACAGACAGACCATAATACTGACACCCACAGACAGACCATAATACTGACACCCACAGACAGACCATAATACAGACGAACACAGACAGACCATAATACTGACGAACACAGACAGACCATAATACTGACGAACACAGCCAGACCATAATACTGACACCCACAGACAGACCATAATACGGACAAACACAGAAAGACCATAATACTGACGAACACAGACAGACCATAATACTGACACCCACAGACAGACCATAATACTGACGAACACAGACAGACCATAATACTGACACCCACAGACAGACCATAATACTGACGAACACAGACAGACCATAATACTGACGAACACAGACAGACCATAATACTGACACCCACAGACAGACCATAATACTGACGAACACAGACAGACCATAATACTGACACCCACAGACAGACCATAATACTGACGAACACAGACAGACCATAATACTGACACCCACAGACAGACCATAATACTGACGAACACAGACAGACCATAATACTGACACCCACAGACAGACCATAATACTGACGAACACAGAAAGACCATAATACTGACGAACACAGACAGACCATAATACTGACACCCACAGACAGACCATAATACTGACGAACACAGACAGACCATAATACTGACACCCACAGACAGACCATAATACTGACGAACACAGACAGACCATAATACTGACACCCACAGACAGACCATAATACTGACGAACACAGACAGACCATAATACTGACACCCACAGACAGACCATAATACTGACGAACACAGACAGACCATAATACTGACGAACACAGACAGACCATAATACTGATGAACACAGACAGACCATAATACTGACACCCACAGACAGACCATAATACAGACGAACACAGACAGACCATAATACTGACACCCACAGACAGACCATAATACTGACGAACACAGACAGACCATAATACTGACACCCACAGACAGACCATAATACTGACGAACACAGACAGACCATAATACTGACGAACACAGACAGACCATAATACTGACGCCCACAGACAGACCATAATACTGACGAACACAGACAGACCATAATACTGACACCCACAGACAGACCATAATACTGACGAACACAGACAGACCATAATACTGACAAACACAGACAGACCATAATACTGACGAACACAGACAGACCATAATACTGACACCCACAGACAGACCATAATACTGACGAACACAGACAGACCATAATACTGACGAACACAGACAGACCATAATACTGACACCCACAGACAGACCATAATACAGACGAACACAGACAGACCATAATACTGACACCCACAGACAGACCATAATACTGACACCCACAGACAGACCATAATACTGATGAACACAGACAGACCATAATACAGACACCCACAGACAGACCATAATACAGACGAACACAGACAGACCATAATACGGACAAACACAGAAAGACCATAATACTGACGAACACAGACAGACCATAATACTGACACCCACAGACAGACCATAATACTGACGAACACAGACAGACCATAATACTGACACCCACAGACAGACCATAATACTGACACCCACAGACAGACCATAATACTGACGAACACAGACAGACCATAATACTGACACCCACAGACAGACCATAATACTGACGAACACAGACAGACCATAATACTGACACCCACAGACAGACCATAATACAGACGAACACAGACAGACCATAATACTGACACCCACAGACAGACCATAATACAGACGAACACAGACAGACCATAATACTGACGCCCACAGACAGACCATAATACTGACGAACACAGACAGACCATAATACTGACAAACACAGACAGACCATAATACTGACGCCCACAGACAGACCATAATACTGACGAACACAGACAGACCATAATACTGACAAACACAGACAGACCATAATACTGACGAACACAGACAGACCATAATACTGACGAACACAGACAGACCATAATACTGACACCCACAGACAGACCATAATACTGACACCCACAGACAGACCATAATACAGACGAACACAGACAGACCATAATACAGACGAACACAGACAGACCATAATACTGACACCCACAGACAGACCATAATATTGACGAACACAGACAGACCATAATACTGACACCCACAGACAGACCATAATACTGACGAACACAGGCAGACCATAATACTGACACCCACAGACAGACCATAATACTGACGAACACAGACAGACCATAATACTGACGAACACAGACAGACCATAATACTGACACCCACAGACAGACCATAATACAGACGAACACAGACAGACAATAATACTGACACCCACAGACAGACCATAATACTGACGAACACAGACAGACCATAATACTGACGCCCACAGACAGACCATAATACTGATGAACACAGACAGACCATAATACTGACGCCCACAGACAGACCATAATACTGACGCCCACAGACAGACCATAATACTGACGAACACAGACAGACCATAATACTGATGAACACAGACAGACCATAATACTGACACCCACAGACAGACCATAATACAGACGAACACAGACAGACCATAATACTGACACCCACAGACAGACCATAATACAGACGAACACAGACAGACCATAATACTGACGAACACAGACAGACCATAATACTGACGAACACAGACAGACCATAATACTGATGAACACAGACAGACCATAATACTGACACCCACAGACAGACCATAATACTGATGAACACAGACAGACCATAATACTGACACCCACAGACAGACCATAATACTGACCACATCTACTACAGCTGCCTTAATGCAACACTAGTTGCTTTTCCACTGACCTTCAGACTGCATCATATGTTCATTATTATAATAAATGACTCCTCTATCTCCTACTAAATTAAAAAATGATGTGGTTTCCTGGTGTTTCCACACATACTGACACGTTTCTTCTTCTTCTTTACTTGTTGTAACATCCGTCAACATCCGTTTTTTTAATTCACTTGACTCCAGTTGCAAAAAAAGGTCTGTCCATTGCAGTTTTGCATGATATACTCATTTGCGCTACACCCGAAAAACCACTTCTTACAAACGCAAAAACTTTTAATCGAAAAATTTGACTTTTGGCGAAATGTTTGTTTTTCCTTTAGGTAAATTTTTATATACAAATTATATTTGCACAATTTGAGGGTCAATGGAAAAGCGACTAGTGAGTCAGTTTTCTGTTTGTTCTGTACATTTAATGAATTCACATAAAGAATCTTTGAATTCTAACCTATAAACACTGACAACTCCAATGTTTTCTCTTTTAGTATAAAAAGGGAAAATGACAAAAAATGTGAATAATCTGAACAGATATGAACAGTTATTATTCTGCTGGTCCGGTCCAGCTCAGGTCATTATTATTGTCCCGGTTCGGCCCAGTTCAGGTCATTATTATTGTCCCGGTTCGGCCCAGCTCAGGTCATTATTATTGTCCCGGTTCGGCCCAGTTCAGGTCATTATTATTGTCCCGGTTCGGCCCAGTTCAGGTCATTATTATTATTACATATGATACTGTTATCTTTCTTGCTGTCACTGATCCTCTGCCCGTCCTGCCCTGGGATTCGAACCCTCCACCTCAGACAGACCCAGGGTTTCATTACTCACTGTACTTCTCATCTTTACACCTCTGCAGGATCTCCAGGCTCCTCTGGTGAACCGGGTGATGGAGGAAGCTGAAGCTGTCCACGCTTTTACCCACGGAGCAGGAAACCACCGCGTTGTTCCCTGTCAGACAGAACACACACAGAGGTCACCGGTCAGGACCAGGACCAGGAACAGACCCAGACCCGGCCCCAGGACCAGACCCAGTCCCAGACCCAGGACCAGACCCAGTCCCAGACAGCCTGTGTGTGGTCCTCACCGGCTCTGCAGGTCCTGTGTTGTCGTCCTGCCTCTCTGAAGGCCACCAGGGCTCTGAAGTACGCTCTGAGGACGGCCCAGCGGAACGTGGCCACGGGGTCGATGCCCATGAGCCCACAGACGAACGCCCTCCTGCTGCTCTTCAACAGAGCAACGATGTCAGGACGCATGTGGTCTGTGTTCTTCTCCCTGAAGTCCTGAATAGGACAGCAAACACAGCAGTCAGTACACCATGGACTAGTACTACCAACACTATATAATACTACTACTACTAGATAATACTACTATTACTATATAATACTATACTAATAACACTTTACAGACCCTGTGGATCTGGGGTCAGTTTAACTCCACCTGTGGATCTGGGGTCTGGTTAACTCCACCTGTGGATCTGGGGTCAGTTTAACTCCACCTGTGGATCTGGGGTCAGTTTAACTCCACCTGTGGATCTGGGGTCTGTTTAATTCCACCTGTGGATCTGGGGTCTGGTTAACTCCACCTGTGGATCTGGGGTCGGTTTAACTCCACCTGTGGATCTGGGGTCTGGTTAACTCCACCTGTGGATCTGGGGTCGGTTTAACTCCACCTGTGGATCTGGGGTCTGGTTAACTCCACCTGTGGATCTGGGGTCTGGTTAACTCCACCTGTGGATCTGGGGTCTGGTTAACTCCACCTGTGGATCTGGGGTCTGGTTAACTCCACCTGTGGATCTGGGGTCTGGTTAACTCCACCTGTGGATCTGGGGTCTGTTTAACTCCACCTGTGGATCTGGGGTCGGTTTAACTCCACCTGTGGATCTGGGGTCTGTTTAACTCCACCTGTGGGTCTGGGGTCTGGTTAACTCCACCTGTGGATCTGGGGTCTGGTTAACTCCACCTGTGGATCTGGGGTCTGGTTAACTCCACCTGTGGATCTGGGGTCGGTTTAACTCCACCTGTGGATCTGGGGTCTGGTTAACTCCACCTGTGGATCTGGGGTCGGTTTAACTCCACCTGTGGATCTGGGGTCGGTTTAACTCCACCTGTGGATCTGGGGTCTGGTTAACTCCACCTGTGGATCTGGGGTCGGTTTAACTCCACCTGTGGATCTGGGGTCTGGTTAACTCCACCTGTGGATCTGGGGTCGGTTTAACTCCACCTGTGGATCTGGGGTCGGTTTAACTCCACCTGTGGATCTGGGGTCTGGTTAACTCCACCTGTGGATCTGGGGTCTGGTTAACTCCACCTGTGGATCTGGGGTCTGGTTAACTCCACCTGTGGGTCTGGGGTCTGGTTAACTCCACCTGTGGGTCTGGGGTCTGGTTAACTCCACCTGTGGATCTGGGGTCAGTTTAACTCCACCTGTGGATCTGGGGTCGGTTTAACTCCACCTGTGGATCTGGGGTCTGGTTAACTCCACCTGTGGATCTGGGGTCGGTTTAACTCCACCTGTGGATCTGGGGTCTGGTTAACTCCACCTGTGCAGGTGCTGGTGGGTCGGACTGGGACACTCACCTTGACGCTGTACTTGACCTTCCCGGCGTAGTGTCGGATGATGAACGCCGGCTCCATGACGGCGGGAAACTCAATGTAGCTGTTTCCATCATGTTGGCGTTTGAATTTGTCCAGAAGAGTCTGATTGGACGCCTGAGGGAAACTAGTGCACAGAGCAGACAGACCAGTGAACACATCAGCTGTTTCTGAACCACGGACATGACTGAGACATTCACCATGACCTCATACTCACAATTATACGCACACAACTACAGTCTTCACACTGATTTATGTAGAATTCTTTAATCATCACATTGATAATGTATTGTCTAGTACATATTGTACAAATTTGTTCTAATTGTGTATTAATAGAGTGATTTAATATATTTGGTAAAAATATTATATATATATATATATATATATATATATATATATATATATATATATATATATATATATATCCCCCTTCAGATATATATACACACACACACACACACACACATATATATATAGTCATTCATTCATTTATTTATTTTTTCAGAACAATGCATATGTTTATATATTTAGGGCTTTATATATATTTCTTCTTTTTTCTTTTTGTAGTATTGATCATTTCTTTCTTGTTACTATTTATTCTACTTGAATGGAGCAACTGCAAAACACATTTGATTTCCACCTGGAATTATGAAAGTATTCTGATTCTGATTCTTCATATATTAACCCTTAAAGGCCTAAACCTGCACTGGACCATCCTAAACCATCTACTGATCTAAACTGTTTCATAACTGTTAATCCACTGATCCTACCAATACATGTCAATAACTGTGTTAGTACTGTACTATCCCTGTATTATTCCTGTGGTATTCCTATATTATTCGTATATTATTCTTATATTTTTCCTGTATTATTCCTGTGGTGTTCCTATATTATTCCAGTATTATTCCTATATTATTCTTACATGATTTCAGTATTATTCTTATATTATTCCTATATTATTCCTGTGATAGTCCTATATTATTCCATTATTATTCTTATATTTTTCCAGTATTATTCCTGTATTATTCTAATATTATTCTGGTGGTCTTCCTGTGTTAGTCCTATATTATTCCAGTATTATTCCTATATTTTTCCTATATTATTTTTATATTATTCTTATATTATTCCAGTATTATGCTTATATTATTCCTATATTATTCCAGTATTATTTTTATATTTTTCCTATATTATTCTTATATTTTTCTAATATTATTCCAATATTATTCTTATATTTTTCCTATATTATTCCAGTCTTAGTCCTATATTATGCCATTATTATTTTTTTATTATTCCTGTCTTATTCCTGTGTTAGTCCTGTATGATGCCATTATTATTCTTATATTCTTCCTGTATTTTTCCCATATTCTTCTTCTATTATTCCAGTGTCCTTCCTGTGTTAGTCCAGTGCCATCCCTGTGGTCCAGAAGCAGTCGTACTTGCACTCCTCGTCCAGCAGGTGGAGCAGTGCTGTTGGCTTCTTGCTGATGAGGTTGATGCAGCCGCTGTTGTCGATGTATTCGATGTTGTGCCATGTGATTCCCTCTGACCTGTACTCTTCCTGAACACAGAACACATCAACAAACACAGGTCAGAAATATATGTAGGAAACAGAAAAAAACAAAACAAAACAAGTTAACCACATGTAACCAGAATAAGTGATTCCCTGTTGAACAGAATACACGACCCAAAACCAAAGGGTCCGAAAAAACATGAAACATGAGGAAAGCTCAGGGACTGGGTTGCACTACACTCCCAGCATGCATTTCATCTTTGATACTTCTCATATGTTAATAAAGTGTTGCCTGCAGCTCCAGTGTCTCTGACTGTGTGGTACTGGGGTGCTAAGGGTTAACTCACAGGTGTCAAACATGCGGTCCGGGGCCCAACTCCGGCCCACGGGATGAATTTGTGAAATGCAAAAATGACACTGAAGATATGAACAATCAGTGGTGTCAAAATCATTTGAATTCAGGTTCCACATACAGACACATCCAGTCCAATTAGATTTGAAGTGGGTCAGAACCAGTAAAATATGATCAGAATAACCTAGAAATAATGACAAGCCCAAATGTTCTGTTTTTTGGTGTAAAAAAGTAAAATTACATGAAAATGTTTACATTACCAAACTAAACTTTTATTTAAAAAAATGTGAATAACCTGAACAAATGTGAACAAACGGAAATGTCTTAAGAAAAGTAAATTTAATTGTACCAATATTCTGCCTGTTACTAAATGTTTTGTGCGATTGTAACGCACATGTGTAAATGATAAACTGACAAAAGAGGCAGAATATTGTTAAAACTGCACTTGTTTTTCTTAAGACAGTTCAAATTGTTCATGTTATTCAGATTTTTAAGGAAACTCTGTAGATGTAAACCTGATGAGAACAGAATTGTACTGTTTTCACTGTTCTTCTTTTCCTGGTCCGGCCCACTGCAGATCCGACTGGGCTGAATGTGGAGCTGAACTCACATGACTTGGACACGCCTGGGTGAGCTGCTGCTGAAGCTGAAGTCTGTTCAGCCACAACTGAAACACACACTGGTCGTTTTCAGGACCCATTAGTGGAGCTCCTTCAGCCAAAGCCTCTGCGCTGCTCTGCTCTCCATACTCTGCCTCCAGCCATTGGCCACCTGCTGAGCTGTCTCAGCCAATCAGCACTCAGAGACCGGCCAATCAGATGTGACAGACGCTCGGACTCATTCTGTTCAGTCGTTGGGTTTGATTTAAATCATTGTCTGCCTTTGCTCCCAGATGTTTGTCCACATGTGTCCAACTCCACTCAGATCCTTGTTTGGTCAAATACTAATGAAAATAATGTACACAAACTGCAAGTCGCACAGAATAAAGCGGCATAAATTGTTTTGGGTTGTCCTTACAGAACTAATAGAACCGCAGTGCACAACAGTTTGACATGGTTAAGTGTAAAATCTGGATTGAAATATTTTTTAGTGTCATTTATTCATAACATTATCGCAACACAAACTCCAGAAACTATTCACAGAAAACTGTCATTTTTTGCTGATCAACATAATTATTGTAGAAGACAAACCAGGTGAACACGCTGTGCTCTGCCTCAGGCAGAACAAACCAGGTACAGAGGACGGTTTTGTATGTGGAATGGATGCCAGGGTTTCTGCTGTTGGAAAATAACAGAAAATGTTTTCAAAAGAAATTAAAACTTTTCTTGTTTACACAACAGGCATGAAATGGAAAGAGTACTGATAATATTAAAAGATGGCTGATGATTTGTATCAGACAGCTGTTGATGAAGGAGTACTAATGTATAGAACTTATTTTGTTTATTTATTTTTATTGCATTGGGCTGTTGTATATGTCCTGTTTGTGTGTGTGTGTGTGTGTGTGTGTGTGAATGGTGTAAGATTAATGTAAATAATTAAAATTGTAATGCAATGTAGAGGAGACCCCAGGAAGAATAGCAACTGAATCATCAGTTGCTAATGGGGATCTTAAGTAAATGAAATGAAATGCTGGTTCTGTCCTCCGTTGTTCTGTCTGTGCTTCTGCTCCTGAATCACCTCCCTCACACTGAACACCTTCGTAGATGACCCCATCACAAACACAGTCCACTGGTTTACAGAACAAACCCAAACGGCATTCGGGCCTTTTAGGAAATGTTTTTGTGAAGTGCATTATGGGAAGCAAAAGCGGTTTCTCACAGATTCGGGTAGAAAATGATCCAGATGGTTCCAGTGTAAACTCCTCCAGTCCACCAGGGCCGGTTTAACAACGAGTCTAGTGTCTTGTGTCTTTAAATCTATGCATTTTTTTTCTTTAATTTATTTGTTCAAATGCTTTTTCTTTGTGACATCTTGATGTTTGTGTGTTCAAAATGTATGTTTTGTATAGCTGAACATTTTCAATAAAGTTGAGGCAAAATAAAAGTATAAACTGGTGCCTGTATTTAATGTTAAAAGTTGCCCAGTGCAGTTTTTCTGCTGATTCATAGTCAGAGCCGTCAGTGCACTCAGAACACAGACTGAGGACCAAACACCAGACGGACACATGAGGACGTGTCCTCAGACTCACCTGCTCCAGTTTAAAGATGTGCTGGTTGAAGTAGTGCTGCAGACGCTCATTGGCAAAGTTGATGCAGAACTGTTCGAAGCTGTTGTTTTCATAATCCTCAAATCCAAAGATGTCCAGCACTCCGATGGACAGAATCTGAGGAAGACGAGGAGGTCAGACACAGAACACAGACAAGGAGACTGGAACCAACATCCATCCATCCATCATCCATCCATCCATGTATTCATCCTTCCTTCCATCCATGACACATCACACACACACACACACACACACACACGTGTAACCTGAGCTGACTGAATGTGATGCCATCTGCTAAATCTGATCCTTTAGATCCTCCCACTGGGTTTGACTGTCCAGCTGCCACTGTGTGTGTGTGTGTGTGTGTGTGTGTGTGTGTGTGTGTGTGTGTGTGTGTGTGTGTTGTTACCTTGGAGTTGTCCTCCAGGTCTTTGTTGTTGAGCAGAGCGTGGTTGGTCCTGAACACGATCCAGTCAAACAAAGCGCTGTACAAAGACTTTGCCATGGAGTCCCGCACTGTCCCCGCCTGAACACACACAGAAATACACACACACACACACACACACACACAAATACAATTAGTTAAACACACATAGACACACTGGATGATGATCCAATAACAGAAGATTCCTCATCTTAGGTAAACATTATTTTACTGGTTGGGCCCACTGGAGCTCATGTTGGGCTGAATGTGGAACCTGAAAGAACATGAGGTGGACAGCGCTGCTCTCCAACACTGATTCACCAGTAAAACCCACGGAGTCGGACCAACCACAGTGGATAGGCACACTTTTGTTTTACCTTCAGTTATTGATATTTTTGCTGAAAAATGTCAATGTTTCTTCAGTTTTCTCTGTTTTTGATAAAATAACCCTGAATTTTACTCTGAGCTTTTATGAACATCTACGTCACAGGTGTCAAACATGCAGCCTGGGGGCCAAAACCGGTTCCAATCTGGCCCCCGGGATGAATTTATAAAGAGCAAAATGCAAAAATTATCCTCAAGATGTTAACAGTCAAGGGCGTCAAACTAAAAAATAACAGCATAATAACCTAGAAATAATGACTCCAAATTTTCTTCTTGGTTTAATGTGAAAAAAATAATGACATCATGCCTTTAAATAATGGCAACATCAACTTTTTCTCCTTGATTTATTACAAAGAACATTAAATTCTTATATCCTTTAACAAAAAAATGTCAATAACCTGAACAGATATGAACAACCTGGAATGTCTACAGAAAAATAAGTGCAATTTTAACAATATTCTGCCTGTTTTGTGTCTTGGTAGATCTGATCTGTAACGCACATGGAGAAATCATACGTTGAGGCAGAATACTGATCAAATTGTACTTGTTTTTCTTCAGAAATTTCAGTTTTTTCCAGTTATTCACATCTTTTTTGTTTTGGACTGAAATAGTTTCATCATCTAATGTTATTTTTTGCACTAAAAAATTTGGAGTTGTTGTTATTTATAGACTATTCGGTTATTATTTCACTGGTCCGACCCACTGGAGATCAGATTGGGCTGAATATGGAACCTGAAAAAAAATGAGTTTGACACCCCTGATCTACATGATCAGAAGAATTAAATATAGGAAAATACATGATTTACAGTAAAAAATGCAAAATACAGAGGATCATATTAGAATAAATGGTGATGATCATTTAAAAAATGTGAAATATAGAGGAAGAATTCATTTGGGAGCTGCGACAAAAGTAACCCTGGGTCTGTATGGGATAAACATCATAAGTTGTTCAACGTTCCTCCAGCTGCTTCCTTTTAGCCTGGGTCTGTCACGGTCTGGGGTCAAAGGTCATTAATGCTGAGGGGTACAGTGAAGGTTTGGATCAACGCACGCTGCCTTCAAGACCACCATGTAAAAACCACATTGTGCACACATTCCAAAGACCTGTTGAGGAAGCAGAGGGTGCTGGAGCTGGACTGACGTGGTCCAACATAATCCACCATAAAAAAATATATATATGTGTGTGTGTGTGTGTGTGTGTGTGTGTGTGTGTGTGTGTGTGTGTGTGTGTGGAGCATCTGGAGACCAAGGTTCGAATAGTTTTGGATTTTTCATTCTAGTTTAGTTTTATTTATTTTTGACTTTTTTTCTCTAATTCAGTTTGTTTTAATTAGTTTTTAGAGCAGGTTTGATAGTTTTTATTAGTTTTCATTTTCTTCTAAATGCTTTGTTGTAGTTCAGTTGTAGTTTAGTTGTAGTTCAGTTGTAGTTCAGTTGTAGTTTAGTTGTAGTTCAGTTGTAGTTCAGTTGTAGTTCAGTTGTAGTTTAGTTGTAGTTCAGTTGTAGTTTAGTTGTAGTTTAGTTGTAGTTCAGTTGTAGTTCAGTTGTAGTTTAGTTGTAGTTCAGTTGTAGTTTAGTTGTAGTTTAGTTGTAATTCAGTTGTAGTTCAGTTGTAGTTCAGTTGTAGTTCAGTTGTAGTTCAGCTGTAGTTTAGTTGTAGTTCAGTTGTAGTTCAGTTGTAGTTTAGTTGTAGTTCAGTTGTAGTTCAGTTGTAGTTCAGTTGTGGTTCAGCTGTAGTTTAGTTGTAGTTCAGTTGTAGTTCAGTTGTAGTTTAGTTGTAGTTCAGTTGTAGTTCAGTTGTAGTTCAGTTGTAGTTCAGTTGTAGTTTAGTTGTAGTTCAGTTGTAGTTCAGTTGTAGTTCAGTTGTAGTTTAGTTGTAGTTCAGTTGTAGTTCAGTTGTAGTTCAGTTGTAGTTTAGTTGTAGTTCAGTTGTAGTTCAGTTGTAGTTCAGTTGTAGTTCAGTTGTAGTTTAGTTGTAGTTTAGTTGTAGTTCAGTTGTAGTTTAGTTGTAGTTCAGTTGTAGTTCAGTTGTAGTTTAGTTGTAGTTCAGTTGTAGTTCAGTTGTAGTTCAGTTGTAGTTCAGTTGTAGTTTAGTTGTAGTTCAGTTGTAGTTCAGTTGTAGTTCAGTTGTAGTTTAGTTGTAGTTCAGTTGTAGTTCAGTTGTAGTTCAGTTGTAGTTCAGTTGTAGTTCAGTGGTCTCTTTTCTCTTCTTCTCTGTGCTCCTATTCAAATCAATCCCAGACAGGACTCTGCTGCTTTAGTCTCCATGTTTCCAGGTAGAGTGGGGACCAGAAGACGACTGGAAACCACAGTGAACACAAGTGACGGACCGTGAAGTTCTGTACGGTGCTGCTAGATAAAACTGCTACGGCGAAATAAATCGCTTTCGTATCAATCCGACATTGACAAAGATTAAAACGAAGGGAATTTTATCCAGAATTTGTATCCGTTTTAGTTAGTTTTGTAAACACACAATACAGTTTCAGTTAGTTATGTTTTTTTTTTAATTTTAATTCTAGTTTTTGTTTATTTCGGTTAACGAAAATGTTTTTACAATTCTAGTTTTCGTCATTTCGTGAGTTTTCATTAACGATAATAAGCTTGGTCAGCACCTACATGACTGAGAAAACAGCTGGAGTCGTAAAAACATAGAACAAGTGTTGTGGTAATGCGGCGATACATTATGGATAGACGGTGATATTTTTAGTAAAAAGTGCAGCTTTAAATTATTGATAGTTGGTGATATTTTTAGCTGCAGGCTGACGATGTGTGTGCGCCCACAGACTTATGTAAGACCTGAATGAATAATCCAACATTTGAACAAGAATCCTGACTGAGAGTCTTCAGAGGAACCCACTGAGCATGCTCAGTCCGGGAGGTCGATCTGTCCTGAATTATTCACAACAATGGGAGCAGATAGGCAACAAGAGGAGGAGGAGGAGGAGGAGGAGGAGGAGGAGGAAGAGGAGGAAGAGGAGGAGAAGGAG